>NC_134484.1:239274252-239284252 GCF_040206685.1 Ascaphus truei | reverse complement strand
TTGCGAAACTGAGATTCTCAATTCCGACGGGGAAGACCCGTCTTGGTTTAGATAAAAACAACCTGTTGAGAATACTGGGGAATACTTATCTCTCTTAGGGACTGCCCTGCAATTTCTGGCCATATTTCCCATTTTTCCATAATTAAAACATTGTACCTGTCTCCAATTCCTTCTTTTCAAAATACTTCGCACCAGCTATAATTTCACTTATGGGTTGGCTTTCCCATCCTTTAAACACTTTGGTTAGACCCTTGGCAATATCTGGGTCTAAACCCTTAACAAAAGCTGCCACTATAAGAGAACCAACATTTGTCTCAATATCCCTTATACCTTCATAAGAATTTACAGCCTGGATTACCTTGTTTGCAAATTCTTCTACTGCCTCTACCTTTTTCTGCTTCATTGAATTTATTTTCTCCCAAATAATCATAGGGCAAATGCCCTTCAGAGTGTAGCCAAAATGGCATTATTTAGAGTCGCTTTTTGTGTGGGCTCCCTCTGTACTAAGGCTTCATCTGCCCATGCTGGAATTTCCTCCGCTCTATCCTTATTAAAGGCTTTGGTCATTTTCCCCTTTACAGTTTTTGTCATTATGACTGTCAGTAAATTTTTAGTCTCTCCACAAGTGGGGTCGTATGCAGGCATTAGACTTTGCATTAGGTCACAATAACCACCAATATCCTTGTCTGGCCAGGGAAACTGTGTTTTTAATACAAATATTTCACCAGGTGTCCAGGGTACATGCAACTGTCTGGGAACACCATCAACTAATTCTCCTGTCACCTCTCACATAGGCATAAGTGCAAAGTCTTCTCCCTGATCCTCAGGCATGAGGAGGGGAGGTCTTTGACTGCGTGTGTGTGTAGAAATGGGATTTACCACCATGGGGGTTATAGGTGGTGGCGGGGTGGGTAAACACATAAGTGGGTCCAAGAGAAAGTCAGTCTTTTCTGTAAAACATATTTCCTCGGGTTTTTGTTTTTACCGTGGTTCGTTAATCCTCACAGGTATAAAAGTGATGTGTGTGTTTGCAAAGTGTGTTTTTACCATTGTGCAAATGTACGCCATTCGTCTTTAGTCACAGTCATAGAATCATTCAACAATAATTTCCATAAATAACACAAGATAATTAGATTAAAACTGCCATTTAGTGTCCAGCAGAAATTATTGTCAAGGTATCCGTCACGTTCAATCATTTTCTACAATACTGGTAGCTACCTAGTTTTTTATTATCATAAAGTCGGCACATAACATCAAGGGGAGAAGCCATTGCCAGCGGACGAGAATGTCGGTTACCCATAATTCTCAGCTTTACCCAAATGAATTAATTGATTGTGTACCGATCTCAATAGATCAAAAAATATTTACCCCGATCAACGTTAATCAATCGTGTACCGATCACAATAGACTTGGATTAAAGCCAGTAGGATATAAAAACAAGGGTCTGACACAACTTTGAGGCTATTTCAGATATGGTGACACTGGTTCACCCCTTGTAAATAGTCCTCTTCCAAATGCAATTTCTACCTGATCATATAATACTCCTGGACCTGTACCTTAGCCCTGTTGACGCAGCGACACATTATAACCAATAGACTTTAAATGGTACTGTAGATGGAGAGGGGGGTTGGCCCGGTATTAAAGGGGTTGCACCCCATATGGCCACCCCCTGACCTCCCCAGGGAGGCAAGGGGTTAACTGATCTACGGTCCAGGAATGTGGCTTACACCTTGTCATGTCAGGAAACTGTATGTTCCCCTGTTCCCATGTTTCATTATAATCCTGTATTTTAATGTTTTAAAGTGCATTTCTGTATCTCCAGTTCTGGAGGTCACAGAGAGTTGATATTTGGCCAATATGTGGAGTCACTGTAGGCATTAAAAACTGGCAAATTTTGACCCACTGAGCCCACCAGAATGGAACTTATTAATATGTGTAGATATTAAATAGTATATGTATGGTATTTTGGATCTGCTCTGAAAAATGCAGACTCCATCTGCTATGCTAAATAGGTCAGGAAGGGCAGCCGGATGATTGAGCCTAAGTACTAATCAACAGCTCAAGTACTAATCAACAGACTCTGCCACTCTAATTGTTACCTGAGGGCGGAGAATCATCAAACTGGAGTGTTTTGTAAGTGTTATGTCTACACCTACAAACAATGAGGATCCTATCAGATACTTCATTTGGTAGACTGGTCGTTGCCCCTGATTGAATTATGGGGCTACAGAAATAAGGCCCTCAGAGTCCCAGTACACATGGGCTAACTAGCTGGGGGGCATGGGTTAATCTGTGTCTCCGCGTTAGGGATTGGATACAGATAATTGTTCACCAATAGTCTGTATTCAATGTTAAGAATAGGGTTACACAGGTATATAAACTGTGTCAACCCTACAGTTTTGAGTTCTTCTAATACCATCTTGAATGTCACCGCTGGAGAATTGCTAGCTGATACTTCTTCATTCCCCAACCCTAAGTAAGTGTTACCTTCTTGTCTGTTAATTGTACTATATTGCTGTGTTCACATTTTTAAGGAATAAGTTATATTTTATTATATCTAAGCCTCGTTCAGTTTTACTCAGATATTTGGTGTTCATTATATCTTGTCATAAGCTACCGTGACAGGTACTAATTGCCATATTAATTCATAAAACTCACTTGACCCTCACCTCGTCACCCGGAAAGATTTCCCATAGAGAGCAAACTTGCCTTATTTCAAGTACGCACATTTGAGTGATATAGATGCTTGCTCCATCCGGGATCCCTGATTTCCGAGATATTTGAGGTCCCAATTCATGACGCCAAATTGTGAAATGAAATGTCAAATGAGTTTTATTGCATTCAATTGCAAAAAGAGATTACCAGTAGCTGATCTGCCTTATAATCAAAAAAGCATATATTCTTATACAATTTTCTATTACATTTGTCCTTCCCCTAAGGGGTGGGCTTACTAACTGGAGTAATACAGGTTTTTATACATTTAGCCTAAAATCTTATCTTATACAGGCTGTCCTTTCCTTGATAAAGAGCTCCGCTCGAAACGCGTTGGTGGGGGTCCTGTGTACCCCGTTATGTAGCTGTATCTGTATGCTGGCTCCATTAAATATATTTTTTTAAGGGTCAAACCTCTCCTTGGCTTAATTACTTTTTTTTTGCCCTTCCTGAGCAACGGTGCCTGTTTTTTCTCTGTTCTTCGCGTTTATCCTTCAAGAAAAATCGGATGCACACCCCTATCTGGCAGAAGAAGCACATAGGATCACATCCACTCCAAAAAGTGAGTTATTTCTCTATGAACTCTGTAGAATTTTGTATAACTCCAATCTGACATATATGCTGGGACACTTTTTCAAATTATAAGTGTGGACCCTTACTGCAGTGTTTGTGGGGGCCGTTACCCACTAGCCAGAGTATATGGAGGAGTGAGTTTCCCATTCATCTCATCAAAAGGGGTTATCATCTCAGGAACAGTTTGTGTAAATGAAATTAATATTTATATTCATAAAGGTTTTTCTTAGAAGCACCACACATTTTCATTCTTTCCTATATATAGTTTTGTCTCTATTTGGGGAATGTGGTTTCCTGAGTAGACAGCAAACATCATCAAAAACACCATCTGGCCTTGTTGTCAACATGCTAGGGAACAGGGAAACGATTCTAATTTCAAAAGACATTTAGCAATATTTAAGTGAAAATTAGTGGAGGCCTGTCCGCCAAGAGTGAAAAAACAGTAAATTCTTGCACGCAGCATACATTTCATTCAGCTTCATACAGACAAAATGGAGGCTCATTCTCAAGATGATGGCATCTTGCATTAACCCTAGACCACTCCTCCTTTGAACATTAGTCCAGTTATTTCACAATTTTCTCACATGCATATGCATTTCAACAAGGTTCCAATGAGACACACACGCATGCACCTAAATGTGATGACACGCATATGCGTTTTGAAAGTATTTAATAATAAATAAAACATATAGAATAAAAGATATACACTTGTATTTTGGGGGTTTATTAGCAGAGTTTATTACACATGCAAGCATACTGTATAAGGTTTTCTATAAAGCTCACAATTATTCTATCCTAATCAGTAAAAATTGCATTGTTACTCTAAATATTTTGCCTTTTTGGATTTTTAAATAAGATTCACAATGCGCAAGCAACATTTAAAAAAAGCGATATTAGAGGTCCATCGAAATCCCTCCTTTTGCCTTTTTCATCTTGATGTCAAAGTTTCTTTTCTGGGGAAAAAAAATAATGCTATAATTTCCGGTATTGCGCATGCGTCAAGTCGCGTAATTGGGAATTAAAGCAGCAGTTCAAGCAATATCCTACAGTACATGTGCGTCTGTACCATGAGAACAAACTTCTGATAGTCTCTGGCTCTTGAGCCCCGTCCTCTCCCTAGCTGTCCACCAATTGTATCCACCAATTGTATCCACTGTAGTAACTGCTCAGTCAATCATATTTCTGGACTACATTTTCAATAATTGTGCAAGAATTGAATTAAATTAAATAACCCTGAGCAAAGTGATTGATAACAGGAGAACGTACCAATCTGCAGCTTACTGTAGCTAATCACTTGTCTGTGCATATTGTATTGATGCACATACTGTAATGTATTGTTTTTAAAAAAAAATAATATATTTTTTTTAAACGGCAACTTGAACTGCAGCTTTAAACGTAATACTGTACTGTACATTGTATTTACCTTCATTATAAACTTTGCCAAACGGGTGGAGATGAGCCACTGGCACTCCCGTAGTCTTCATTATAGTTGACTGGTGATAGCTGGCCTGCCACACCTGTAGTTGACAGCTGATGAAGCTGGAAATCTTTTTGGTACATGCAAGCTTGCTGGTACCTGTACGTGAAATCAGACTCAGGCTGTAAATTTTGCAGGTATTCCGGCGGGGAAAGGTAGCAAGGATTGACATTCACCGGGTTTTCACTGACGGTTGGACCGTTATTGTAAGCTGGTGCTGGCGCTGTTGCCGGCGCTGTTATATTGCTGGATTGGGATTGATGAATTTTAAATGATTAAACCCAACCTTTTTCCTTTTAAATTTGTATGATCAAACATACTGTAAAAATCAGTTACCACACCCCAATACCCTCTTGTATCTCCAGCAGGAGGGGCAATGCGAAAAAAAGACTGATTGCTACATAAGGTTTTTCTTATCGAACGGTTCCAACCACGAACATCAGGTGAAAATTTGTAAAAATCGTAGTTCTAAATGAAATATTCATATATTTTGGCTACAGTCGCCATGTTATCTGCTGCAGCATTAACTGCAGAAAATATTAAAAATGCATAACTACAGTCAGGTTTTTTATACATGTACGTTGTACACATGGTGTACAATCCAGTCAGCAATTGTGCAAGGATACTGTAAGAATGTAGAAGAAAAAAGCACACAGCTTTGAGTTTTATGTTTTTATTATGAAGCTCCTAAATTTGATAACATCTTCAAGGTCGAATCATGATGGACCACTGTGGTAGACTTGGTTTTTATCTAGTTTTAAATGCCTGCAAATTGACACAGTAGCACAGACAGAACTGTACACATTACAATTCATTCATTTCTGCCACATGGCAGACACGCGAAGAATTTCACCCAAAGAAATCCAAAACCATTAAATTAAAAAATATGAACAGCGGTAAAACGCGGGTAAACCTGGTGGTTTTAGGGCGGCGTGAACACGGGAATGCAGCGTGAATACCTGTAGCGTGAATACCTTGTAGATTACAGCAGCGCACACAAAAACAGCACCGTGATTTCTTAAAATAATGGCAGCTGCATTTGCACATCTTCTTCTGCCTGTAGATTTGACGGCTTGAATTCTGCAAAATAAATGTGAAACTATACCTTATTAATAAACAATAAATAATAAATGCTTAAAATTACAGTTTGTGCATGCGTGATCAATGGAACACATATGCCCGGTCTTTTAATGTAGGCGTGAATGCGTGGTTTATGGAACGCATATGCAGGTCAGTTGGGAATGACAGTTCTACTGTAAAGTACTGTATGTAAATTTGTGTAATCTTATTTTTACCTTGATTAGATATGGGCTTAAAACCCAGGTTGGAGAATACTCAGATTGAGGCAGGTAGTTGGGATGTATGTTCATCTCGTTTTCGGAGTTGGTTGGTTCATACTGGTATTGGAATTGGGGCAGACACTCAGATGGAGCAGGTACTCGTGGAGGCAGATTGGAGGGATCCGTTTGAGAAGGTCTATTATTTAATCTCTTCTCCTTCAAAAATTGCCATAATTGACCATACTAATCCATGATGCATGCATTGCCAAGCACCCACCCCTCTTACCAGTGCATGGTGTTCTAATAAAGCAATCATTAATACTTAAGTTGTGTCAAATAGAATTCTCCCAGTGTTTTTGGTTTGCTGTTTTTTGTAAAATGGGTTCTTCTCAATGATATACTCATAGATCTCAGACAGAGTTGCACTCTTATCTGTCCTGACTTAAATCACACAATGTATGATATAAGCATTACTGCATGTTATGAATCAGATTAGGTAAATGCATATTGGTTTTTAATAAAGTGTGAATCTGAAACAGTAGAGATGTAGAAGGTCATTAGACAAATATATGTACATTTTATCTTCTCGTAAGATACCTGATTTACTGAACTGTAGTGATCAGAGTATAGTAGGCAAATATATTCAATCTGCCACCTGTCAGACATGCACTGAAAAGCAACAATACATATAATAATTCCATCTGACCTCAATAATGAGGTCCGTGTGGCTCAGCGCATAAGGTGCAGACAATAAAGTGCTCAAACCGCACTTGTCCGTGGCTGTTGAACATAAATCATACTTTATGACTGTAGAAGAAAATAAAAAATAAAAATAAATGAGAATACGCTAATCACATAATTTTAACATTGATGCACTATTGCTCTTTATACCCTATGAAGTGAAGTGAAGCCAGTTCTGTTTTACCACTGTTTGCTTAACGTGATTGTTTCCTGTGAGGTCCTCCTCCCACTCCGTTGGGATCCCTCCCAGGTGGAGGCGTTGCACCACGAGATCGTATTATATGTATAAACCCCAGGCTCCCAAAGCGGAGACTTAAGCTCCTGAGAGCCACACAGGTTACACAGCAGGTAGTAGCATCTGTATTCACAGGGAATACCCATTACATTTGGAGGCGCTGCTGAGATCAGACCTGGGGTGCCCCCTATAGTTTTTTTTTCTCCAAAAATGTTTGTAAAGTCCGGACACGGGGTCCTCGCCTGGGCCTTGAGGCAAGATTTTAGCCCCCGCTGTGTGGTGGCCGTAGGAGGCCTTCCCGCAAATATATCAGATGTGGTTATCTGTGATCATATGCGTAAAATCCCCGGGTGGCCGTACGCATGTATTTTAGATGAAGATCAAGAGCCCACGTCTCTGTGGAGATCTATACTTTTTGTGGTGACACCCACGTGGGATGTATGCCTGTCAGTGGCACCGTCCACATTGTTTATGCCAGGGGGCCCCCCTGAGGGCTACCCTTTAGTCTACTCTGACCTAGCGCCATGGCAACTTTCCCTAAGTTGGAAGCGTGCACGTGCTGCTGCGCTCAAGGCGGCGCCAAATTACCTTGCAGAAAGCTGTCCGGGATTGGTGGGAAACTTAAGCCCCGCCCCCGCCAACTGAGTGGAGAGCCAGAAACACTCCTTGAAAGAGTGTGCCGCCCCTCCTTTAAATTCCATCAGGGGGAGCAAGCACAGTGAGCTACAACCAGTAACTGCTGTCTCCACTAAAGAAAGTACTGGATGCAGAGAAACCCACCCTCAGCCGTATGGAGTCTGGCAGACAAAGGGAGGGAACGTATCCATTCTTTTGTGTCAGTGCTTACCAAAATTATTGAGTTTGTCTGGTAGTATGGACTTTGACACCTTGAAGCGAATAATAGAAAATCAGGTGGCAAATGTGAGCGAGGAGGGATGCATACAATGTGTCTGTAACAAATGTGACTGCTCATTTTGTGAATTGAACAGGATAATTGTGATGCATCAGAATTGGTCAAAATTCCTCCATAGCATATATAGATGATACTGGATAACAGTAGAAAGTCCATGAGTAATATGGCAATTTATCAGGTACGGGCTAGGAGTCTAGTGGGGTCCACTTGACCTCCACAACTAAAACACCATATCAGCCCCCCCTAGTAACCAATATAGAATAAACAGAGGCACTGGTAACCATATACATGTATGTGGGGGCACTATGGCCCTTTACCTTAGTGCTTGCAGGACTTCTAGATATCCAGGGCGTGCAGTTCATCCAGGTAAATAGCCAGCAAGTCCAATCTCTCCGGACTCCTGACGAAGCTGCCACGCCAGCGAAACGCATTGAGTGAACCTGCAGCAGTTCAGAAGTGTGCCAGACAAGCCCCAGAACCCGTGAGGATCCATTCTGTGTTCGCCGACGAAACCGGAAGTGACGCGATGGGCCGAACCGGAAGTGACGCGACGCGACCTCGGGAGGGGGGTGGATGGAGTACACCTATGCTGCGCATCAATTGTTATGTGTCTAAGCACATGTTGATCATGTAAGTGCAATACTTATTGCCTTTTCAATATATCCATAGTGAACATACTGTACAGTGTTGCACTAGAATTGTCTTTATTTCCATTTCCATTGAGGGTTCGTCCTGCTATCATCTGGTAGTGTGTACAAGCAAGACCCCCCTGCACATTGCTGAATCTACCCACCACATCTATTGCCAAATACAGGCTGTAATACCACTGGGATAATGTGAGTTCCCATTCATGATTCCTGCTCAGATTGCTGTATTCATTTAGACATATTGCACTATTTTGATATTCTTTCCCTTACATGTTTATGGTAATACCTGCGCTCCCCACAAGTTTCTCCACACCATTCTAAATAGGAGAAAACTGGATCTTCTCCTAAGAGGGTTGAGCAGCAAAGTTTGCCATTTTTCTTAATATTTGAGCACTCTAGTAAATTATCACAATATTTGAGATTCATATATATATTTTCACCTTCACAAGTAGCGCCTCACAATTTTTGTTTATTATTTGTGGGCGTGCGGCCAGGCTCTATATGAGCCCGCCCCCAACGAGCGGCCATTCTTTCTGCCCGGACATCTGTTTGAGGGTAAGTACTCGCCATGCTGCGGCCCCTCTGCTCCTTCCCTGCGATCCCCCTGGTCCCCACATGGCTCCCTACTCCCCACCGGCAGCTATCCTGTCCCCTGCTCCTGTCCCCTTCCCCTCCTCCTGTCCCCTGCTCCTGTCCCCATCCCCTCCTCCTGTCCCCTGCTCCTGTCCCCTTCCCCTGTTCCTGTCCCCCGTCCCCTGCTCCTGTCCCCTTCCCCTGTTCCTGTCCCCTGTCCCCTGCTCCTGTCCCCTGCTCCTGTCCCCTTCCCCTCAATCCACCGATCGCTGCCCGGGGCGGGAGGTCCCCACTGCTGCAGCCCGGTTGGCGTGCGGGGGGGGCCTCGGCCCTCACCTCTCACCACGTGCCTCCCATGCGCCAGCTAGCTTCATGACGGCGCAGCCGCCGCATGGGGTGGGGGGGGAATGTCAGCCTGCCCCTCCCCCCCACGAGCTTCATGCTGCCGTGGGGGGAAGAAGCAGTCTGCAAAGCTGCTTGGCCGCGCACTGTGACGACAAGCCGGCGAGGGGAGCAGGGCAGTGGCGGCCACGGCGGGGCTGACTGTCCCCTGGGGTGCCCGCTGGGGGATACCTCGCCACGTGCCTCCCACCAACCCTGCTGATTGGGGGGGGTGTCCGCTTGCCCCCCCTCCCCCACGAGCGAGAGACGGTCGCGGGTGTGTGTGTGTGTGTGTGTGTGTGTATGTGTGTGACACCAGAGGAACCCCCCAATCAGTAACCTCCCCCCCAATCAGTAACATCCCCCCCAATCAGTAACCTCTCCCCCCCAATCAGTCACCCCCCCATCAGTCACCCCCCCCAGTCAGTCACCCCCCCAGTCAGTCACGCCCCCCCAGTCAGTCACCCC